>NW_026864040.1:0-38192 GCF_026571515.1 Ruditapes philippinarum
TTTTTCGATTTATTTTTAATCTCCCCTTCAATGTATTTAAAAATTTTGGTTGTTAAATTTTTTTAAAACCCCAAAAATGGGGTTTGGGACAATTTAGTCAAAATTTTGAATCTCATCGTTAGAATAAAAGAAAACAAAAACTGAGTAACAGATTGTAGTTTTGGTTTGGGGTTTAAATCTGTAAATGAACCAAACGGTTTATTTCAGCAACCATTCTGTATGAATATCCGACCATGTCCCTGTCACACATTTGTAAAAATCCCGCTTTGATCCATACAAGAAAATGGTCAAAGGGTTTCAGTGGTGTTATATTTTTCTGGTCTTTTGGGATTATCGAGTCCAGCACGCACTGTGAAATATTGAGAATTGAGTACCGCTCAAGCCGTTGCTAGGGGGAGTGAGGTATGTTGCACTTTTCATTATCCCTCACGTACAGTATTTATCCAACCGAGTCGGCAATTTTCATGTATTTTTGATGTTTTAAATGCTTCCGACGGATCACTTTTTACCAAATATTTCTAATCATCACAACAGCAGGTGTCAAGTGCTGTGTGGCAGCCGCAAAAAGTTGCCCCGTTCTCACTTCAGTGTTGTTATCTTTTTCTTGTCATTTGGAATCATTAAGTCTAGCACTGATAAATGTTGAGAATTAAATACCGCTCAAGTCGAAGCTAGGGGGCGTGGAGGATGTTTCACTTTTCATTTTCCCTCATGTACAGACTCAATCAAACCGAGTCTGCAATTTTCACGTAATTTTGCTGTTTTAATGCTTCCTAGGGATCACTATTTTTCTAGATATTTTAACCTTTTGTTCTTGTGGCTTCATTCAAAAGCTAATAAACATTAATAACGTAACGTTTCTGAATACTTTCTTGTTTATATATAAATTAAATATATAGGGCGTTTATACATTAAGAAGGGATCTACATGACGATATTTACAGCTTGCCATCAACCTTTACGAGAGGGTCAATAAACAACCATTTATCTGAGAAAAAAATATTTCCCTTCATTGCATCGATAAGACGAAAATTAAAGTATGTTTAAATGCATATCTTAGTCTTAGGAACAAATCATACTAACAAAGAACACTCAGAGAGTTCCCTGATATCAGCACAATTGTCTAGTGACTTATTCTATATATAGTTACAGGTCTTTTAACTAGAAATATGTTATATCAAACCTTATGTGAACTTCTCCAGTTTCTTAAGAAAACAACAGAAAACACGTGTTTGGTTTTTTAATTAAATAATAATTCCATGGGGAAATAAACTTTGAGATATTGCAATACACTTTGACTTTGTATTATCCATTTTTGTTGTTATTTTTCATTTCAAAACTGTACAAGAGCACCTGAGAAGAAGTTCAGAAAAGGTGCACTATTGTAAAGTTTATTACCGTTTCCACGTACATCACTTTCAACTCTCACACGGTCACCTTTCTTTAATACAGCAATGGCAGTGAAAGTGTAAGATTTAATGTCATCCGGATCTCTAACGTAACCGCGCGTGAGGTATTTATTTCCACAAAGGATTGCAAAGTAAAACGACTGATCATAGTTAACGCTAAGTTGTAGGGTAAACGAGTAAGTTCCAGGTACTGGTGCCGTGAAGATCCCTGTTGTATTGTTGTAACCATTGCCCTCATTAAATAATATTGTAGGAAATATGACAGTCTGGTTTGCCATGTACGAAGTTGCTACCACATCTTTACTTGAAAACGCAATCATTTGTGTTCCTAACATCAATCAACAAAATAACATTACAATAAATATAAAATCTTCATGAATAAAAGTTTTTCTTTCAGAAAATTTATCAGTACATATAAAATGTTATTTTCATCCTAAAATTTTGAGAATGTCTTAAATAAATCTTCTGTCACTTATTTAAACTTATTTACATTTCAACGCGCAAATTCCAAATATAAATGTGTCAGATCGTAGTTAGCATCATAAGAAAAACCGATATTGTTTCAATAAAATTTCTGCAGTAAATTTAAAATACCTAGGCTAATTATAAAATCATAAAAGTGTTCAAATCGAAAGTAAACAACTGCCAATCTTACTACATGGCGGTAAGCTACATGATGTCACTTGAATTGAATTTCCATCACACAGACTTCCAGTTGATGAAGGTCGAGGATTTGAACAAGTTCTTGATCGTGACAACACCCCAGTCCCGCATGTCACAGAACATGTAGCCCAAACACCCCAGTCTGACCAACCTCCGTCTAATAAAGAATAAAATAAAATAACATTTTTTAACTAAAATAAACACCTTAAAACTTAAGAGATACTTATTGTAAGAGAAAATAACACCTACCATTAAGGTTCAACAAACTTTCCAGTTACATTTCAAGAATACAAAAGCTATGCTTGACTCATATCAGGCATATTGACGCATATAATTCAACAACTTGCATGCACACAAAAACAAAATCAACAAGGACGGGCGGTTTACCGCGTTCAGTGAACGACAGAACCTTTTTTTCAGAGCAGAGCCTTTTTTCTGTTTTCAAACAGTAAGCAGTTCTGTTCATGTAGATCTGTAATTTAATACACAATGCACAGGTTTATCAGGCTCTGTAAAAAACTCTGTACATATTGTTTCATTGCAGTTCCTATTTACCATGATACAAACTGTCTGTAAGTTAAGTTGTAATATATTCAAAATACAAAATATCTCTTAATTAAGTACTACGAGTTATTATTGGTTATATATCACATTTTATGGAATTTATTGTACATTGATTCTCCGCTAAACATGCAAATTAGAAAATATTCTGTCCCTCGAGTATATTTTGAAATTCAAGGATTAGTTAAGTTTCCTATATAATAAAATGTTGAAAAAAGGAAAGAAACATATAAAGATTTACTGTTTTGTTTCCTGGAATAAATATATGTTTTGATATATTTTTGGTTTGCAGAATTTGTATTAAAAATAAAATATAGAGGACTGTATAACTTCTGGTAACGTATCTGTTTATCATAGCAACGTATCTGTTTCGAAAGAGTTTTAAGCACTGCCTAATACATATTACTAAATCTTCAACAAAACTTTGGTTTAGATACATAATATATGGTTAGGCAATATACAACAGCACTGTAACTTAAATAAAAAAAAAGAACTTTTAAATGAATGCCCGTTAGATTCTAAATTTAAGTCAGGGTCGAATAAAGATGTTCTTTTTATGGTAGGGATATAGCTCAAAATCCCGGAGGTGCACATATATATGGATTGATTATTACTAAGTTGGTTTTCTTTAAGCGGTACCATTGTTTCTGGTATAATCATTTTGTTAAATGTGTAGATAAGCATATAGATGTAGGCTTACTCATATCATCTAGAATGACAAAATCAAGGATCGAGATTGTGAAAAAGTATATATTAAAAAAAATAACGACAAGTTAACATCAGATAAACGAAAAAAAACAAAAGAAATACAGAATGTCAACTTACACTATGAAACGCTCACATTAATCTAGCTGTTACATATTCTAATAGATGAGTTTTGTTTTTGTTGCTTTGGGTTTTACGTCACATCGACACAGTATAGGTCATATCGCGACGTTCCAGCTTTACTGGTGGAGAAAGACCCCAGGTGCCCTTCTTTGCACTATTTCAGGCACGAACGGGCACCTGAGTAGAACCGACGTTCCGTAAGCTAGCTGGATAGCTTCCTCACATGAAAGAATCCAAAGTCCCTGTCGGGACTCGAACCCACAGTGGTTAGGGGCCATTAATGGTATGAAGTCAACGACCTTAACCAGTCGGCCACGGACGACCCCCGATGAGCATTTTTATATAGATGTTCTTGTTAAGTTCATTCTGTCTTAAAGTTGTTACTTGACTATTTGAAGCTACACATAAAACAATAAAACTTACAAAAACTGTAAATGATATTGTGTGTTCTGTTCACTGTTAAAAATACTGGTTCAGACATATTATTTATTGGCCAGTTGTTTAAAAAACTTTTTGAATATATATATCTACGTGTTCATGGTTTTTCATAATTTTGTTCATAGTAGAACGGTGAAACAGATACGTTACTATGATTTAATATTCGTTTTCACTTAGTGGAATTAATTTATATTGTAAAGTAAATCCGAGCTACATTGTGTCAATAGATAAGTATATATGGAACATCAGTATTTTTATTGACTTAAAATGCTTTTATAAGTAAATCATGTATTTGGAATAAACAAGTCTGATTAATAAGTAACATTTTCATCAGCTTAAGTTCACGAGCTATTCTTAGACGAAGATTTTTTTAAAAAATTCACATTGATGCATAATATTTTGTAATATATACTGGTGCTATATTGTTTAAAGAATGATAATAAATTTCTAAATCGTGTATATTCATGCTAATTATTTTTATCTAGTCTCTTAAAGCAATTCGAAAAATTGTAACGTATCTGTTTTTGCACAAATCTCGAATTCTGGGTAACTTAATTTCAGGAAAAAATACAAGATTTTTCGGTGAAATGTTAGAAGAACCAGTATGTGTTTAATGTTATACACGAGTTGTACCAACTAAAAAAGGTGTCTTGATAACTATTCCCAAAAGTCAATTATTCACTATAACATACAGCCTAATTTGAATGTTTAGTGGAGAATCAATGTGTAGGCGAAACTGAAGGCGTAGCGAAGCAATAGATTTATAGAAGTCATGACCAAATATATCGCAATGCATTGCATTAATGAAGGAAACGATGTAAAGATAGTATTAGAAACTTATCAATGTATATCTTTAAAGCATTCTCTGTACGAAAAATACTTTTTTTATTTAACTCGTATTGACAGGATTCTAAGTATAAGTATTAACACCCCAGTAATATTACCAAGATGTGTTTCTATAGCAATATTCCTAATAAATGTTTTCTTATTGTTAAAGATATCTTGTATACTATGTAACTATTCATATATGTTTATATATTGATATAGCACTAAAATGGCGGCGCAGTTAATTCTTACGTTAATTTTCGACCGGAAGTTCATGTCGGCGCTCTTTATTATGATAAAGAAGTAACCCTTATTATTTAATATTGCCCTTTTGACTATGTAAACTGCATGTATGCTAAGCGTGCTGTGTGCGCAATGGCATACTGCCCGGATTATTTTAGAACTCATATTGAGAAACATTACATTTTCTTCAAAACAATATTGATAAACAAATATCTGTTTTGATGGTTGATTTATTTTTCTAAAAATTTCTTACTGGCACATGGGCCCGGCATGCAAAGTCTGGCATCCATAGTGTCCCCAAAACAATGATCACCATATCGGTCAGGGACAGGGTTTGAGCAATTGCGATGTCTTTTCTGTATTCCAGAGTCACAGGTCACTGAACATGACTCCCAGTTAGACCACCTTGTCCAACCACCATGTACTGTTACATCATAGACAAAAAATTTAAGGTATCTCTTTTCAATACAGTTCTTGCACATAAATTTCTTCTGAAGAAAAGACTGAATGTGATTTTTATGATGAAAAAAGTGGCATTAAAAACGAACTACTAAATTCATATAATTACTAACTGAGTATGTCTGTCGTATATTATAGAAAATTTCTTGTTACTTAAGATGCCCAATTATATATATACATGATGGTAGGAATGAAGTTTTAAAATTTATTTATTTATTTAAACATATGCATATTGGACGCAATAAAGTTTTTATTTTACATACCTTTTTCAATTTACATATTGATGTATTGAATGTGTATAAACTAATATTACGTAATTTTATCACCTGGGCAAAGCTGTTTCGAACATATATTAATTTCTGTCATCTTTCCGATACAATCAAGACCCCCATCAGCTGGTGCTGGATCCGTACATGTGCGTGTTCTTGTCCGGGTACCATTATCACACGTGACGTCACATGTCGACCAGTCCGACCATGGAGCCCAGTTACCGTCAACTATAGATAATATCAAATGTTATTTGTAATTTTCTATTATTCACAACATGGTGATTTTCACTTTTCTCACATGCAAGTCAATTAAACTATAATCGTTGTTAATATTTGTGAAATATATCTCTTTATGGTTACAACTAATTTTATTAAACTTAAATGAATAACTTTAGTTTTATTATTGGTTTTGAGCATTATAGACGGACAAGACATTCTGCCAAAGCGCTTAAGGTACTAATGTTGTTCGGAACTACAAAAAATAAGCGCTTTAATTTCTTGTATGGTTTGGTTGGTTTTAAATCTCTGGTGATTCTATTTGGTCTGTGAAATCAAATTGAAATGTCATATATTAATTATATGTAAAATAAACCTTAGGCATACACATTTTTTAAAATAAATAAAAAGAAAATAAAGTGGAACAAATCGTTACTTTAGTCATGACATTGGTGCATGTGGTTCCCTTAGTGGGTTGAGTTATCTTTTCTTGCTTATTCGACCACGTATGCAATCAAATGAAACGCAGTACGCAGAGCAAAAATAAAACATAATGATTCAACAGAAATTTATCTCAATGATAGTAAATGTTGCTTATTAAAAGGAAAATAAAAGAGCATAAGGAGAGACGATATTAAAATATCAGAGTTTTTGCATTCGGGAAATATCTGCTATATTATGATCACGTGACAAAAAAAAATTGAAAAAAATATTATCCTACAGAATAGCAGTACGCAGTCTTAATGTATCTCCACCAATAATTATATTTCAAAACGATTCGGTTGACTTACGGAATAACTATAAGATTGGACATCCTTTCCGATGGGTACGGCAAACTTAATTTAACCAAAAGTAGTTACTATATTATGTTAGCAACCAATTATGTAAACGCAATTAGGCCGTTAGTTTGTTATATTTTGAACTGTGAACGATAGTTTTAATTGGATTATCTCTGCTGTATTTTATTTTCAGATAATACTGTATCTGATGGGGCTGTGTTGTCATATTGAAAAAGTTTGCTCTAACACCGTCACACCAGACGTGCGACACAGGGCGACCGAGCCACGGCAACTATTTTGACTAGACTGGACTAGAACACTCTAAGGACCCCATGGTAGCGATAGAAACGTGATTGTACTCCTACTGTCGATGCAGCATAGTTGCCGTATGAAAGCATATGAATTGTTTTAATTTGTAATTGGCGACTATTTGGAAACACTAAGGCGTTTGCAGTCCTTGCTGTAAACGTAAGGACGCCGCATGAATGCAATAGTAGCTTTAGAGAAGCTGTACACTTCCTAAGAAGGTATCGATGATCTCGTATGGTTGTATATAAACGCCATAAGAATGTTATACGAGCGCCCTATGAACGCACAAAATGAAGACGAAAACGAAGGTGTGACAGCTAGTTGAAATTTGTAATTTTGCCAAAAATTTCATTGGGTTGTGACTAAAACGTTTTCTGAAAAATCAGGTTAGGGCCGCTGTTAGAACCCCATGTCTGTGTGGCGGGGAGTATTATAACTTGCAATATTACTAGACATCATTCTAAAGTGTATTTCCCTAACACACTGCTAAAAAAATTTCTCAATGCTGTTCTTCCGGACTAACGAAACTATAATAATGACTGTTTTGAAAAATAGGATCGAGAGTTATCCAAGAACAGGTCTATAAGTAATACATGTACATGGTGTATTTATGAAATTAGAATAGTCAAACCGTTTATATTTTAATTTACCCAATGTACAAAGTCCACAAAACTTAGGACACTCTGCTTTAGCATGATGAATGTCCATACATATGTTGAATACAGTATTTAGCCAGGCACAGTCCGCTTTAGCGTCGTCAATGCAAGCAGATGCTGAAATGTATAACACAAGATCTTTTAATCCTATTGATAACAATATCAGGAAATTGGTTGTTTTCTTAAAACAAAGAAAAAAACATCGCTTGTTAAATCTTCCATGTAGTCATGAAATCATAAGAGGTTATAAATAATTTTGATTACATTTTCTACCTTAAAAATCCTTAACCTGCTGAAAAAAAATTGTCATATGAATTTGAACTGCTTATTAAGTTTGGAACAATTTATTCTAAATATAGGTTTTTCAACACATAAATACAGAAACTAAGCTACGGACAGTCAATAGCATGAGTGCACTGCCTTGGCCTGGTTCAAAACCGATGGCAAAGGCCAATAACTTTCGGATCTAAAAGGTTATACAAAATCATGTCTACATTAACAATTTGCTGTGATGAGTATTTAAGTAATAACTGAGGTCTCAAATATTATGTCTCACGTTTTGGGTGTTCGCATAGATGTTTATTGCAATTATCAATGCTGCAACACTCGTGGCAAGTGTGTAATTGTCTCGCTGAGATATCACGTCCAATTATGCCGGCATGTATATTTGGAGAGCTTCCACAATTCTAAAAAATAACAATTTCACTTGTTGTTACCTAGATCTATTCTATATTATATAAAATGTATAAAGAAATTAGGAAGTCACTGGATTTTTTCGTCAAACTCTGAAAAGAATTAAATAGCCGATTTCGATATTATCTTATGTATAATGCGTTTCATTTCTTGATTGATAAAAAGCGTTCTTCTCAGAAATGACAAAAAGCAAGATTATGCGAGACATAACTATGAATATGTAAGATGAGATAACATATTTATTGACATATTTCCGTGAATACATTACCTGATTGTTCTTACAGCCTAGTGTGTAGCTTGTCGTTTGTCCGGAAACATTCATTTCCAAAGAACATGACTGAAGAGTTCAAGAAATGATTGTATATTTAAAATGATACTTTATACAAAAAACGATCTCAATCTGATTCAAGTTAAGATCGATGATCGACACAGGTTTAACGGAATGACACTAGATATTTATACTTCATCAGTGTCGTCGCTATTCTAGTAACATCTGGTTTTTGTGAAGGTAAAATTTTAAGAAATGTATAATTCACTAATATATTTTAGTACTGTACTGAAAGTATTATTAATTGTGTGTTGAATAAATCAGTGGTCTATTCAAATTGATGCATTTAACAATGACACAATATTCCTGCTATGAAATATATAATACATTCGAATTACTTATTCTAATTAATTAGTTTTGGGTTCATGTTTTTATATTTATCTAACCTGTCCTTGACTGCATTGAGCAATGTTGACACAGTTGTTCAAATCAGTCACATCAGAGCAACTGAAACACTCTAAACAAACTAAAATATAATAAATAAGATTTATTTTACAAAGCGCACTGTAAGATCACATTTTGTACGGATTCCATTTGTCACATGGGCATAACAAGAACAAAATCACCAAAAGGGCTGGTACGGAAAAAAATAATAGGTAGGGTGTAAGAAAAGAAGTTCTTTAAATGTAGACACTTACTATGGTAATGAAAGAGTTTGAATTCTCTTGTATGCAGATGGGATTGTTTTAATTTGTGTAAAATGAAAATGTTCTGTTGGTAATATAGCAGTCTGTATATTATGTATTTGGTTATTTTGTTCACATGACATCTTCGTTTACTTTTATTACTACACAAAGCACTGATCGTACTTTAGAGCTTCTCATAATTCGTTTTTAAAACAGAGATGGTTTACCATAATTATGAGATATATACCAATTACATGTAGTATAAATTTTGTAAATCTGTATATTTAGCAAAACATTCTAAATTATGCTCCCCGAAAATTTTTAGGGGAGCATATAGTCGCCGCCTTGTCCGTCCGTCTTTCCGTCCGTCCGTCCCCTTTTCTTGTCCGGGACATAACTTTGAAACAACAAGAGGTATCAACATGAAAATTTGTAGGTAGATAGATCTCATTGAATAGGTGTGCAGTGCACAAGAACCGTAAGTCTGCCTTGCCTAATTTTTTAATTATTCACCTTTGTTTTTTACACTTTTAACTTTGTCCGGGACATAACTCTAAAAGTATAAGAGGTATCAACATGAAACTTTGTAGGTAGATAGATTCCATTGAGTAGGTGTGCAGTGAACAAGAACCGTAACTCTGCCTTGCCTATTTTTTTAATTATCCCCCTTTGTTTATTTTACACTTTGAACTTTGTCCGGGACATAACTCTAAAACTATAAAAGGTATCAACATGAAACTTTGTAGGTAGATAGATCTCATTTGGTAGGTGTGCAGTGAACAAGAACCGTAACTCTGCCTTGCCTAAGTTTTGAAGTATCCCCCTTTGTTTATTTTTACACTTTGAACTTTGTCCGGGACATAACTCTAAATGTATAAGAGGTATCAACATGAAACTTTGTAGGTAGATAGATCTCATTGAGTAGGTGTGCATTGCACAAGAACCGTAACTCTGTCTTGCCTACTTTTGGAGTTATTGTCCTTTGTTCATTTTGACACTTTGAACTTTGTCCCGGACATTACTCTAAAATTATAAGAGATATCAACATGAAACTTTGTAGATAGATAGGTCTCGTTGAAGTGCAGTGCTGAAGAATCATTACTCTGCCTTGCCTTATTTTGAAGTTATTGCCCTTTGTTTATTTTTACTTTTTGACTTTTGTCCGGGACATAACTTTAAAACTATTAGAGATATCAACATGAAACTTTGTAGGTAGCTAGATATCATTGGAAAGAACTGCATTTCTTAAAGAACTGTAACAAAGCCTGGTCTTATTTTTGAGTTATTGCCTTTTGTTCATTTTTACAAATCTCGAGTTATCTCGAGTCAAAAACTAAGGAGCTAAAAATAGAAAATGCTTGTTAACACTCTAGTGGCTGAAGTTTTGATACAAATATTCTGGAAATTTGTCAGGAAGGTTGTTTTGATGATTTCTAGGTCAAGTTCGAAGATGGGTCATCTCCGGTCAAAAACTAGGTCACATGAGCTAAAATTAGAAAAAGCTTGTTAACACTCTACTGGCTGCAGTGTTGATCCAAATATTCTGGAAATTTGTCAGGAAGGTTCTTTTAATGATTTCTAGGTCAAGTTCAAATATGGGTCATCTCCGGTGAAAAACTAGGTCACAGGACTTAAAATTAGAAAAAGCTTGTTTACACTCTAGTCGCTGCAGTTTTGATTCAAATGTTCTGGAAATTTGTCAGAAATGTTGTTTTGATGATTTCTAGGTCAAGTTCGAAGGTGGGTCATGTCCGGTCAAAAAATAGGTCATAGGAGCTAAAAATAGAAAAGGCTAGTTAACACTCTACTGGCTGAAGTTTTGATCACGATATTCTGGAAATTTGTCAGGAAGGTTCTTTTGATGATTTCTAGGTCAAGTTTAAAAATGGGTCATGTCCGGTCAAAAACTAGGTCACAGGAGCTAAAAATAGAAAAAGCTTGTTAACACTCTAGTGGCTACAGTTTTGACCCAAATATTCTGGAAATTTGTCAGGCAGGTTGTTTTAATGATTTCTCAGACAAGTTCGAAGATGGGTCATATCCGGTCAAAAACTAGGTCACATGAGCTTTAAATAGAAAAAGCTTGTTAACACTCTAGTGGCTGCAGTTTTGATCCAAATATCCTGGAAATTTGTCAGAAAGGTTGTTTTGATAATTTCTAGGTCAAGTTCGAAGATGGGTCATCTGCGTCAAAAACTAGGTCACATGAGCTAAAAATAGAAAAAGCTTGTTAACACTGTAGTGGCTGCAGTTTTGATCCAAATATTCTAGAAAGTTGTCAGGAAGGTTGTTTTGATGATTTCTAGGTCAAGTTTGAATATGGGTCGTCTCCAGTCAAAAATTAGGTCACATTGCCCAAATATGGAAAACCTTTTTAACACAATAGAGGTCACATTTTTGACTAATTGTCATCAAAGTTGGCCAGGATGCTTTTCTAAGACATTGCTTGGATGCGGTTGATGAGTCAGGGGAGCGATCCAGGGCCATCAATGCCCTCTTATTTTATACTTTCCTGTGTCCAGAACCTTCTCGGGGAGCATTACCCGGTTCAAACGGTTCTTGTTTTAGAATATCCTTTTGTATTAAGTTTTATTGAAATGACGGGTAATGTATAACAGACATATTTGAACAAAAAACACTGCTACCAAAAAATTTTATTGCCAAACAACTAAACATGGAAGTATTGCATTACATCTTTATATATCAATTTCATGTACATATATAATTTTTGCAGTTTAAGATGTTCATTCAATAAAAGTTTGAAACTTTTGACAGATGCTAAGCATTCAGATATAAATGATATGCTCAATAAAAATATTTTAAATTTAAAAGATAATTTACCTACCAACTAGTAGTACCTGCCCTACTTAATTGGGCATAGGTCAGCCAAGGGGAAATAAAGGGTTGTAGGCATTTAACTTGCGCATTTAACTTGAGTTTTCTTTAATAAATATGAATCAAAACTTATGAAAATAAATCGGTAAGGAAATATACCTATAAATCCCGGAAATGTGACTGCTACAACTAATGCAATGAAACCTAAAATAAACAAAACACCATATGTTATATATAGTAACTTTCTTTTCTATTTCTAGAAGCAGTTATGCGCACATTATGTAGATTGTTTTAAATTGCAAATTTAATAAAATAATGCTTAGAAATTATGTTTTTAAAAGGAAAGCCCCACAGGAACGCTCATGTCCGTTTACGAATTTTGACATGCAAATGAAGACTGTAATTAGTTCGTAACGGCAAATGTAGGATTTTCCCATGTAATCAACTGTTAATGTTTGGGCTCGGCGATATTTATAAAAGAAATATCAACCAATGAAATTATGAAAACATCCGTTATATAATTCGGAAATATACCATTAAATTCGGACTTCTAATTAATACCATGTTTGTTGAATTACTGTTGATGTTCTGATGACCCAGATGCAGAGTTATCATGATTGCATAATATTACTCTCGATTTCGCCACAATGACGTTGTTGACTTTTAAGTTTGGTCGAGAGTCGATGTGAACCCAAATTTTTAAACAAATGTAGCTATTTCTGTTTTTATGAAATTATAAAATGCAGCTTTAAATATTCTTAAATATTGCATCAGCTAAGATTATAAAGGATTCGAATGAACTATAAAACGTGATATACCGTATAAGTACTTTTTTCTGCGGGAACTTTATTTTTGCTTTTTCTGCGGTTCGTAACGACACCGCAGATTTAAAAACCGTCGAAAATTAAGCCTTCCCATATGTCTATGTTGGAATATGTCATATACCGGTACAGTATAATTACATTACCCTGTACTGTTATCGGCTTTTATAGATATGTTTCTTTATGTATCTGTCATTAATAAAATATTAGAAAAAAAAGTTTCTGTTTAAATAAATACCATGTTTTTATAATATTCGCTCACCCTAAGTTTGATTTTTTTTTTTGTAAAATAAAACTATAATAGTGTGACGGGGGCAATAAACATACCCTTTTGTATTTGTACAATATCTTATATTTACGTGCAATTTTACCATTGTTTATTTTTCACACTTCATATTTATACACATGCAGTAATACAATTAATTGTTGTCATTGCACGTTGTTGATTTTTGTTTTATGAACGTTTATATACCGATACATGATGATTATGACGAAACACATTATAAGTCGTCTGCATGTTTACCGGAAGTAATGTACATATTACATCAACAAATCTTGAAATGTTGTCTGTTTGTATGGGTTTATTTTGTAAAAATATCTAAATTAAAACGCAGAAATAAAAAAAAACATCAATGCGAAAATGATAACACCGCAGAAATAAGATACGCAGAAATTTAAAACCCCTTATTTTAACAAAAATCGCAGAATATTAAGCCCGCAGAAATAAGTACTTATACGGTAACCAGTCCTTTAAAAATAACAACCTTGTAAGAAACGCAGCATTTCATGCTAACCATTAACTCTTCATTTTATCACATCAGCGTGTTCTCTTGTCAATGCATTCCATCTTATCCTGGCATTAACCTCATTTTGAACTATCATTCAATGATACAATTTTTGATACAATTGTATGTATAACTTTTGTGATTTTTAGCTTTATCGTAGAAATACGTATTACAAGAATTCCAATATAATGTTCCATTATCATTACCAAATTAATCGTCATCTGATTTGTCAAAAGCTAAACAATTAAAACAGCTTACATTTCAAATCCATCTCTGGTTAGATATATGTCTCAAGGTAATGTGGTGTTAAATTGGCCACGCATTTGAGATAAGAACTGCACAATAGATCAAATGCCCCGCGTGACTATTCTTATCAGTTTTAGAAGTAGTGTTAAGATAGCATACATGTACGTGTTACTGGTTTGATATTTGCACCACCCAGTGACATATTTAAGCGAATATTGGAGCTTTCTCCCAACAATAAACATACGTACTTCAATCTATATTATACATGTCAAGTTATTTCCCCTTTTTCCGACACTATCCTGACAACATTACGGACGTGCAGCAGTTAACAAAATTGTACAGTAATAAAGATGTAGTTTGTAGAGTTCGTGGTGGCTATAGTAATGGATTACGGCTTTGTCTCCTAATCTACAGTTTCAGCCTCCATAGATTCCGTTTCATTAAGAAATAAGCATTTTAGAATTTTACAGTCAGCTCATTTTACAGTAGGGTATCCTTAAAATAAGTTTAAAAAAATCTACCCTTTGTTCCTTTTGCGATCTGAACAATTAATTTTACTCTATGTGTGATAACATTTTTATGTTGTTTTATAGCGATTTATACAGTTTCAGTCACCCCCCCCCCCCTCCCACTGCTTCCCTTATATATTTGACTTGATTTCAGTTCATCTAAAGGAGTGGATTATATTTATAAAAGCTCATTTTCCTTGTAAATTTACCATTTATCATATTATTTTTATTGTATAACCGCTGCATCTATAATTTGCTATGCCCTTCAAAAATGTTCAATTACGACAATTTAGACCTATATAGATATAAAACATTATTGTAATACAAATGCGGAACCAAAATAGAATTGCCATTTTTAAAACATATAATAAATTCACAAAGTCAAATGCTGCTTGATATCATCATGTTTACAATATTAGATGAATCATAAAAACTAGTTTACTTCTAATATGATTTACTTCGCGAGAACTTTTATCCACAGCTTACGTTACGTTACGTGTACGTATTTTCTATTGGGAATTGAAATGGTTTTAGTTTATGATAAAAATTGATTGAATAAGATAAGCATAACTTAAAATGTCGAAGTTTAAATGGTTCTAAATGTTAGGTCTATCCTTGAAGTTATTTTCTTTCTTGAAATAAAACACAATAGAGCATCAATGGTCTTCCTTACATCGTTATAAAACATATGAGCCGTGTCACGACAAAACCGACATAATGGGTTTGCGACCAGCATGGATCCAGACCAGCCTGCGCATCCGCGCAGTCTGATCAGGATCCATGCTGTTCGCTATCAGTTTCTTTACTTGCTTTAGGGTCTGTAAGCGAACAGCATGGGTCCTGATCAGACTGCGCGGATGCGCAGGCTGGTCTGGATCCATGCTGGTCGCAAACGCATTACGTTGGTTTTGTCATGACGCGGCTCATATATAATTATTATAGGTTTGAAAAGGTAACACAATCACTAGTTAACGTAAAAGTTAATGTTGTTTTTTTAATTTTCCTTATTTTTTCTTTCTCTCTTGTATATAAAAACTTATCCGCTGTAAGCTGTTTAATAACTATACAAAACTTCATAGAAATTTTTTTTTCTCCCAAATTTCAAAGTACAATCATGTACATCTTTGTTGATAGACAACTGTTTTAAACTGACAATGAGTATCAAAAATGCTGTAAACAAACGAATTAATGTTTTTTTCTCATTTCTAAAACGATCTGTTAGCCATGCTTACCTTCTTTCACTATGTGAGAATCAATACCTACCTTAATTTCTTCGATCGGAACTTTGTATTGCTGTGTTAAAACTATTATCCGGAAATATATACTTCCCCTTTTTGCATTCATTATCCGGTTAATTGTTGTGTTCTGTTTAGCTATATCATCAATGCTTGGAATCAACAATACCAGAAGAGGACATCCGTTCCTCTTTGCATTGTATGCGCCTTTTTAACCACTGATAGGTAACATTGCTTGATAACATAGTGGTAAAGTGCAGTTTTACATAAAACGCTTTTTCGATTGATTCCTATTTCTTGTTGCATACTGTGTTATGTTTTATTATCTTTCTAATTTTTCCATAAATTTATTACATGTGCCTATTATTTTTGTCGTTACATTTGGGAAATGGCATATCAGTCAGTTATATGAAAACTTGGAAAACTCGGCAGATTCTTCTGAATGCTATCTCGCACTGAAAAAATTGGAAATAGTAATAAAAAATCAGTGTTCAAAAATAATAATACAATGTATCCGCAACAACACAAAATAAAATAAGTCCAAGATATACTCGCACCAACGCCAGGTGACAAATGTGTTATCAAATAGCTATATTTGGATGAGGCATCAGAAATGCAGCCATCGTTTCTCCCTACGTTATCATAAGAGGCGACTGAATGGGTTCGAATGAATAACTTGAGTCTATGCAATTCTTAGCTCTAACTGGTGAGGTGGTTTTGACCCTTTAATGTTGATTTAAGCCTCTAACACCCGAGGTTAGCCAAAATCATCGTTCCTGTTTCGGCACCATATGGCCTAAATTGTGTTAGTGCACACTAAAACCATTAAAAATCAAAGGGCTGCAAGCTCTGTGGTATTTTCTGATCTTTGCAATCTAAATCATACTGACTATCTGTATGTATTTTCCTATATAGGTTTATTTTTATATACTATAATTCATCTTAATTCATTTTTTTCTTTAACAGTTTGAGATTGATACATATGGAATTTTGCATGACTAGAGTTGCATCAAAAATCATTTTTTAGGACAGCCACACTTTATCCTTGCATATCGTGGCTACTTCCTTAAAAAAGACACTTCAAAAAAAAAGTTGCCTCGACTAGGATTTGAACCTTAGGCCTCTCACACCTTAAACGAGCGCGATACGAGCGCGATACGCCTGCACCACGGTGAAGTAATACGTAATATGTAGCCGGAATAAAAACAAATACATTGTAATTCTAAATTGAGAATTTCCATTTCGTGTTTGTAATCCTTATCAATTTCGAGGTATTTTGTTCACGATAAACCTGTTTAACACTGATAAAAAATAATTTAGCGAAAAATTTTCTCGCGCAAAACAGTCCGACATGTATATATTCCACTACTCGGCAGTCAGATTTATTTGTATACTACGCCCTGGAGTATTCAGTAATCGACATAGCTAAAAATAGCGTTTTCATTGATTAAAATGATATTCATCCGCGAAATTTGTGATTGTAACCTCATATTTCTATTGACTAATCTGAACTTTCAATGCACTGTAATTCGTTAAATGCCTACATTAAGAACTACTTTGCGTTGTTAGGTCTGTTAGGAAATTTTGTGTTAGACCGTGGATGTTAGCTATGTATTTACTGATCTTGCGATTAGAAAATACAAAAACTAGATACTAGTTTATTACATGAATGTTTTGAAAATAATTATATACTCGTATGAGAGAAGGAAGGATATTGACAAAGAGGCAGATACATCCATGTATTAAAATAGTATGTATATAAAATTGGCAGGTAAATATTTTTGGACAATAATCGAATTTTTCTCGTGGTTATAGGTAAAAAACAGATATGTTACAACAAAATGGCTCCATAGCTCAGTGGTTAGAGCGCCTGTCTAGTAAACAGGAGGTCGAGGGTACGATCCCCTCTGGAGCCTTTTTGTAAATAAATAACAAGTTTAGCGCTTATTAAATTTTGATAAAAAATGTATATTTTCATAAATCAGTCCACCAAACATTCACCAGTATACTGAACTATTCATATAGTGTCTAATCAAGTCTCGAAGTTTTTTTTATCTTAGGGATATATTACATACATATCTATAGTTGAAATTATCAAACACGGTTTTGCTGATTTTATATATGAATAAGATTATAATAAATTCATTTTCCTCATATGATTTAAATAAACACCTCAGTGAGTTTTGTATTTCTGTTGACTAAAGGTATATAATGATTGATGCATGCTTTTGATTATAATCATAATGGTCAGCAAGTGTCAAGTGTAGAAAATGATGTTGTGTAATAGTTATAGTATATGAAACGAGTAAGTTACGAGGATGTAACACTGGCTGGGGCGACATCAATGGATGTTTCTACGGAATGCCGTTAGGGCCATCGCCTATGAATGTGTTGACCTGAAACGCGATAGTCGACAGTACGATGGTGAAAACGCGAAATCACGAAACTACGATGGTGAAAACGCGAAAGCACGATGATGAAAACGCGAAAGTACGATGATGAAAACGCGACAGTACGATACTACGATGATGATGAAGCGCGATAAACTATCGTGTTTTCACCATCGTACTGTCGCGTTTTTCACCATCGTAGTTTCGTGATTTCGCGTTTTCATCATCGTACTGTCGTGTTTTCATCATCGTACTATCGCGTTTTCACCATCGTACTATCGCGTTTTCACCATCGTACTATCGCGTTTTCATCATCGTACTGTCGTGTTTTCATCATCGTACTATCGCGTTTTCACCATCGTACTGTCGTGATTTCATCATCGTACTATCGCGTTTTCATCATCGTACTATCGCGTTTTCACCATCGTAGTTTTCGTGATTTCGTGTTTTCACCATCGTACTATCGACTATCGCGTTTCAGATTAACACATTCATAGGCGATGGCCCTAACGGCATTCCGGAATGCCGTTAGGGCCATCGCCTATGAATGGTTTGATCTGAAACGCGATACTCGACAGTACGATGATGAAAACGCGAAAATCACGAAACTACGATGGTGAAAACGCGACAGTACGATGGTGAAAAACACGATAGTTTATCGCGTTTTCATCATCGTAGTATCGTACTGTCGCGATTTCATCATCGTACTATCGCGTTTTCATCATCGTGCTTTCGCGTTTTCACCATCGTAGTTTCGTGATTTCGCGTTTTCACCATCGTACTATCGACTATCGCGTTTTAGATCAACACATTCATAGGCGATGGCCCTAACGGCATTCCGTATGTTTCTGCTAAAACAGGGCCGAGACAATTTTTTTTTCAGAAACATCCTGAGATGTCGCCGAGCCAGTGTTATATCCTCGTAACTAACGAGTTTTACTATAACATTTTATCGCAATGGCATAATGTTTTCTTTTCTTGTTATAGAAATAAATAAATAAATAAATAAATAAATAAATCGTTAGCTACCTTATAGTAATTTATGATAAGGCAGTGTTTCAAGTTGGTTTCGCTGCAGCAAATGTCCCTTTTGATTCAATAAGAGTAAATTTCATTTCATTAATTATCTTTGTTTATATTTTTCATTGTATATATTTATTTATTTTATCTTATTGATTCCAATTTTATTTGTTTGGGTCGTCAGACCAAACAAATAATGGTAGCGAAATTTCAGAGTCTAATGTTGTTAATTGCAAATGCCGAAAGTAGTCCACTTTTTTTGAAGCGGTTACTTCCCTTTTGTATGTACACTAACGCCGAAAAATTCAGGGGAGATCACTGCGTAAAGATGGTCAAAGACAGGCGCGTTAATTTTCAAGCAAAGTAATTCCCGAATGGTCGAAGATTTCTAATATTGTTTTATTGTATTTTCTGATCGAAAATAAGTAAATACAAAGCGGACATTCAATCTCTGACACAGAAGTTTACGACAAACCTAACAACAAAACAAAACAGCTTAAAACTAGCGATTTAAAAGAAAGAAATATTTTATTTTGTTACAAGTATCCAACAAATTACAACGCATTTAAAGTAAAACAATAGCGTTGGCTTATAGAATTGTCAATAAATGCACAATCACAAATTACGCGGATGAATATGATTTTATCAATGAAAATACTATTTTTAGCGATGTCTATTACCGAATACTACACAAACCGAGTAGTGGAATATATAGATTCTACATGTCTGACTGTTTGGGCGAGAAGATTTTCGCTAAATTATTTACTTCAATTTTAAACAACAGGTTTATCCTGAACAAAATACCTCGAAATTAATAAGGATTACAAACCCGAAATGCAATGGAAGTTCTTAATTTAGAATGACTTGATGTTATTCAGACTTTGTGTATATAACTTCTCCGTGGTACAGTGGTAGCGCGCTCGCTTAGTGTGTGAGAGGTCTCGAGTTCAAATCCTAGTCGAGGAAAGTTTGTTTTGTTAAATTCTTTTTTAAGTGTCTTTGTTAAGGAAGTAGCCATGATATGCAAGGATAAAGTGTGGCTGTCGTAAAAATAATCATAAATGATTTTTTGATGCAACTCTAGTTATGCAGAATTCCTTATGTATCAAACTCTGGTGCCTTGCAAAATGAATTATGATACATAAAAATAAACTTATACAGGAAAATGCATACAGATATACAGTACGATTTAGATTGCAAAGATCAAAAAATACCACAGAACTTGCAGCCCTTTGATTCTTTATAAATATACATGCTTATAGTAAGCTCCAGGAGTATTTACATCTGTGTTAAACAACAGTTAAAGTCGTTACAAGCCCTAATTTAGAATAATATGGTTTCTTCAGGCTGTTCACATATAAATTCACCGTGGCTGAAGGGTTTTCGGGCTCGCTTAGGAAGCAAGGGGTCTGGAATTCAAATCCCAGTAAAGGTAACTCATTTTTGTTTTCAAATTGTTAAAGTCAAATAAACATTGGATTGAATATCAGTGTTGCAATTAGTCTTATAGCCAATTTACTACAATTAAAACGCTGGAAAGCATTGGTGACACCATACATATAATCTCACAACCTGCACCTTTCTTACATTCTGAGACCCAAACAAATTCAGCGCCTTCTGTGCTTTGATTTATCTACTGGGATTGTTCGTTACCACTGCTCCATTGGAGCCTCTGTGAAAAAAAACTACACTGATATATACAAGGTGCAAAAAACTCAACTGCTATATATCAGTCGAGTTTTTTTCTATATGAATCAATGAAAAATTGTACTGCTATAGATCAAATCAGTTTTCAACTGCTTATAGAAGTGTACTGAGTATAATGGGTTAGTAAGAACAAAGGAAAAGTTCCAAACTATGCGATAAATCATAGTTTGGGGACCTTTCTGTTGAAAATGTGTCAAAGTTAAATCGTATACATATTTATGCACAGTGCGTTAACTGGAGTGCAGGTATTAGTTACCCGCACTCTAGAGCATGCCAATTGATTGGCTCATTTTTGCTGGGGTTTACTTATTGTGACGGGAGAGAAAGGGAAAACGACAGAAATATCATATTCAGATGCTCGTTCTTATTGGTTACTTTTTCCGGAGTTTCATATTGTGCCAACATGGAACGTGTTTTTGTATTTTCTGATCGCAGATCAGGAAATACAATGCTAACATTCGAGATTTCACGACAAACCTAACAACAAGTAGTTCTCAAAACAGTTTAAAACTAGCGATGTAAAAGAAAGAAATATTTTTATTTTGTAACAAGTATCCGACGAATTACAACGCATTCAAAGTTTAAAAGTAGCACTGGCAATAAATGCACAATCACAAATTACGCGGATGAATATCATTTTAATCAATGAAAATGCTTTTTTAACGACGTCGATTACTTCAGAGCGTGCACAAATACATCTGACTGTCGAGTAGTGGAATATATACATGTCGGACTAAATTATTTCCATCAGTGTTAAACAACAGGTTTATGGTGAACAAAATACCTCGAAATTAATAAGGATTACAAACCCGAAATGGAAATGGAAATTCTAAATTTAGAATTATCTGGGTTTTTTTTCTCAAGATTTCTTCATATAACTTCCCGTGGTGCAGTTGTAACGCGCTCGTTTAGGGTGTGAGAGGTCTGGAGTTTAAATCCAAGTTGAGGCAACCATTTTTAGGTGTCTTTTTAAGGAAGTACCCACGATATGCAAGGATAAAGTGTGGCTGTCATAAAAATTGAACATAAATGATTTTTGATGCAACTCTAGTCATGCAAAATTCCGTATGTATCAAACTCAAACTGTTAAAGTAAAAAATCTAAACGCAGTCGCTGCATCTCGGTGCCCTGTAAGATGAATTATAGTATATGAAAATAAACTTATACAGGAAAATACATACAGATATACAGTACGATTTAGATTGCAAAGATCAGAAAATACCACAGAGCTTGCAGCCCTTTGATTATGTTTGGCAGAAAGAACATCAAAACACTCGACAATCTGATTGATACTAGAGGGCTAAGCCCCCTCGTACAAATCAGATAGCCTCGTGTATCGAAGCTCTTTCTATTACTTAGTACATTATCTTGTTACTTTATACAAGGCGAGGTGGTGTATTTAAGATGTGTGAAGTTGGCGGCCTGGCGTTAAGATGTGTGAAGTTGGCGGCCTGGCGGCCTAACGGCCTGGCGGCGTGAAGTTGGCGGCCTAGCGGCCTGGCGGCCTAGCGGCGTGAAGTTGGCGGCCCAGCGGCCTGGCGGCCTAGCGGCGTGAAGTTGGCGGCCTAGCGGCCTGGCGGCCTGGCGGCCAAAAATTTTAATGTTCTAGAAATGTTTTTTTAACAATAAAACGGCATTTAATGAAGTTTTAAAGATAATTATTGTTATTTAAACGATATATCTAAAGAATAAAATCACTTTCAGAGATTTTTTTAATTTTGTCATTTTTGTGAAGTTGGCGGCCTAGCGGCCTGGCGGCCTAGCAGCCAAAAATTTTAATGTTGTAAAAATGTTTTTTTAACAATAAAACGGCATTTAATGAAGTTTTAAAGATAATTTTTGTTATTTAAACGATATATCTAAAGAAAAAATCACTTTCAGAGATTTTTTTAAGTTTGTCATTTTTGTGAAGTTGGCGGCCTAGCGGCCTGGCGGCCTAGCAGCCAAAAATTTTAATGTTGTAAAAATGTTTTTTTAACAATAAAACGGCATTTAATGAAGTTTTAAAGATAATTATTGTTATTTAAACGATATATCTAAAGAAAAAATCACTTTCAGAGATTTTTTTAATTTTGTCATTTTTTGTGAAGTTGGCGGCCTAGCGGCCTGGCGGCCTAGCAGCCAAAATTTTTAATGTTGTAAAAATGTTTTTTTAACAATAAAACGGCATTTAATGAAGTTTTAAAGATAATTATTGTTATTTAAACGATATATCTAAAGAAAAAATCACTTTCAGAGATTTTTTTAATTTTGTCATTTTTGTGAAGTTGGCGGCCTAGCGGCCTGGCGGCCTAGCAGCCAAAAATTTTAATGTTGTAAAAATGTTTTTTTAACAATAAAACGGCATTTAATGAAGTTTTAAAGATAATTATTGTTATTTAAACGATATATCTAAAGAAAAAATCACTTTCAGAGATTTTTTTAATTTTGTCATTTTTGTGAAGTTGGCGGCCTAGCGGCCTGGCGGCCTAGCAGCCAAAAATTTTAATGTTGTAAAAATGTTTTTTTAACAATAAAACGGCATTTAATGAAGTTTTAAAGATAATTATTGTTATTTAAACGATATATCTAAAGAAAAAATCACTTTCAGAGATTTTTTTAAGTTTGTCATTTTTGTGAAGTTGGCGGCCTAGCGGCCTGGCGGCCTAGCAGCCAAAAATTTTAATGTTGTAAAAATGTTTTTTTTTAACAATAAAACGGCATTTAATGAAGTTTTAATGATAATTATTGTTATTTAAACGACATATCTAAAGAAAAAATCACTTTCAGAGATTTTTTTAATTTTGTCATTTTTGTGAAGTTGGCGGCCTAGCGGCCTGGCGGCCTAGCAGCCAAAAATTTTAATGTTGTAAAAATGTTTTTTAACAATAAAACGGCATTTAATGAAGTTTTAAAGATAATTATTGTTATTTAAACGATATATCTAAAGAAAAAATCACTTTCAGAGATTTTTTTAATTTTGTCATTTTTGTGAAGTTGGCGGCCTAGCGGCCTGGCGGCCTAGCAGCCAAAAATTTTAATGTTGTAAAAATGTTTTTTTAACAATAAAACGGCATTTAATGAAGTTTTAAAGATAATTATTGTTATTTAAACGATATATCTAAAGTAAAAATCACTTTCAGAGATTTTTTTAAGTTTGTCATTTTTGTGAAGTTGGCGACCCAGCGGCCCAGCGGCCTGGCGGCCAAAAATGATTTTTTAACAATAAAACACATACGCGTTATTTCATTTTTGTTCGTGTTTTTGATAATATCGATCAGCCGAACAGGACATAAGAGTGACAGACTGGATCGCAGGCTAATATATGGTGTACAATTTCTGTAACAAATATGAATTGTCCTTTATGAAGTTTTAAAACATTTTTTCTGGTCCCATCCAATTTATTATCTCCGTTCAATCCATGAGTATAAGTCATCCTTTACTGACTTTACAAAATAACTTTTGCTTACACATTTATTAACAATAACTCATGATTACAGATTGGGCTATGGTCATACCCTAAATGATTACCTCCTTGTTATTGGATGAAACTGAAAAGTTGAATGGTTGGGATTCTGATTGCTAGCACAAGTTATTCGGGTGAAAAATGTATTGAATGTTTCCATGTTGTCATTTTAACGCTATTTTTGTTTAAGTTCAAAACGTTAACTTGTAATTTTTAAACATTGATTTGTTTTAACATTTGTATATGTTGTATGTTGCTTGTAAAAGTATGTAGTTGTTTACATTATTATCATGAATCACATGTTTGTCAATATATCGTTTTGTTATTGCTGTACTTTAACACTTCATTCTTATGGTGTTGTATATATGGATATTCCCAGAATAAATGTACAGTACCTTTGCTTTGTAAGGTTTTGCTCCCATTTTCCATCTGCATCGCATAATTGTTATACCTCAACACCGCATAAATTATGATAAAAAAATACATTTTGTTACAATGGTGCCAATATTTGGAATATAATCTTATTTTATAACGGTCATATTATTCTTTAAAATCTTTTGAAAATAAATATAAAAACATAACGTGTACACGAAATAAATATCTTTATAACCATATCATTATGTTATAATACTAAATTATGCATGTATATAATAAATAAAGTATTGTTATGGCGAGTGGTTAGCGCGTCGAAATAGTCAACTATGTATCGCTCACCGTGTGGGCACAAACCAAGACAGGGGCAAGCCGTTATTTCTTGAGCAAGAAACTAAACACTAAATGAACAAAGGCTACCAGGTCACGAAACAACGGAACTACTATGGCGAGAGGTCGAAAGTACGATGACGATGATACGATATTATGCAGAGTTTTCAACATCGTGGTTTCATTTGTTTTTGTTGTTGTTTTTTTTTTTTATCTTTTTTTTCTTCTTTATTTGTTCGACTTTTAACCATCATAAATTCGTTTTAACGCTGTTTCGCGTTATATGTGTGTCGTGATGGCTGTAATGGGACATCGTGGAGATCCCTCAAGAGCAATATTCCAAAGCAAATATATATAGTTGACACTTGCAGTCTCTATTTTCTTTTGAGTCTATTATTGAGAGATAATAAATTATATTATACCTCATTTGCATACGGTCTTCTATATTCAATATGACGTCATCCGGTCCAAAAACCGCATACAGACCGGGGGCGGTCCATAATTCTTACAAGTAAAATGGTTTCCTGCGGGGAACATTTTAAATGATATAAGATATTTCATTTAACTATTTTCAACATTGTTTGGGGGACAACATATAGTCGATCAATATAGAAGAAGGTCATTGGAAACTGGTGACCGTTGATGACCGGAGAAGGTCGAACATTAAACAATTATTTCTTTTTAAGAAAATGATTCAATAGGCCTACCATTTTATGAATAATTCCGAACAAAAAAATAAGTAAACACACAAGTTTACGCAGAAAATATCTCTATTTATTATGGCATATGCCACTATGATCGAATATTTCAATTAGTATGTATCTCAAATTTTACAGACAATAAATTGTTTATATTAAAGAAACATTGATAATTTTCAAACACATTATTCAAGTTTTTCAACCTTAAACGGTAAAATATTTAAACAAATTACAAATATCACGTAACAGTTATTTTGTTGTAATTAGATGTAATTCTGCCTAATTCCCCAGAGGTAAATCCGTCACGAACCGGCAAACGGTATTTAGCCAGGTTTTCGAAAGTTCAATTAACCAATCATGTAAGGTTTACATATCCCGTGCTCCTCCATGTACCGAAAACAGGTCACGTGCTCCTCCATGCCTCAAAAGTTAAACGCGTACCAATACCCTGCGGTCTCCAGACCGCAGGTTAAACGTAGCTTTCACGACGTGCGAATTTCACGACGACACAAACAGACGATAACTGTCAAAATGGATAGGCGATTTGTCTCTTTATCTGAGACATAAATGTACTACATGTTGATCAAAAGTCATGATTTTTCTTTAATTTAGTTAAAAATTTTATTTATACTGTTTCTGAAATTCTTAAAGTCCGGGTTATTTTGCCTAGTAACATTAAATTAATATTAAATTTCATTAACAAAAATGGAATCACAACTCCTAAATCATCGGTAATCGGAATATTAAAAGAAGAGCATACACAAAATCCGTTTAGGGTTTGAGATATTTCACACACTGAACAAGTAAAATTATTATTTGAAAGCAAATAATAGTAAAAATGACAGCACAAAACAAGGGGATGAAAGGATTTAGATTCTGTATAATAGAACAAATAAAACATGGCCTTTCGTGGAAAATGCAAGTTTAGGGACTAGTTGTTCAGACTTCGGAAGGTATATGGACCTCAGCTGCGCTTCGGGCCAGACCAACCAGTCCGTAAGCTTGCATTTTCCCCGAAAGGCCATTTTTTATTTCTTAAATAAACCCCATATATCATTTCCGATATAGGGCCTTTTCTGTTCTAATATGTTTGAAACCGGTTGTACCGTCCACAAAACTGGATCCCGCGATAACGCAAAAAGTAATGAAAATATTTTTATGAAACTTGATATATGGATAGATGGCAGTATGGAGATTATGCACGTCCTTTTCTTTTCTTCCTATGTTGAAAATTCTGGCTGCTATGGCAACAAATATTCTGAAAATATGGCAAATTTAATAAAAGTCAGATATCTATCTGTGATAACGTTTGTGTAGATGAGCTACGCAATTCGCTGGTCAGTGATTTCCAGCAAATATTACGAAAATTTTCAAACAACATTTTTTAATTATAATTAATTAGTAACATAATGGTCAAGTCTACTATAACGGTGTAAAACAGATATCATATTGTATTTATCATCTTTCAAGTATGTAAATAAAAAAACTACTAATTTGCCAACTGTCAACTTAACGCAGTAGGTAAGACTGTCAGTTAAATTTTTATTTGGTTTAAACATATTTTATTTAGAATATTTGTACATGTGTAAATAACAACATAACAATAATTATAGATTTTGGCCGAAAGCAGAATTTTTATTTGAATATCAATGCAAGGCATGTTCGATTCGCAAAAATTATTTCTGTATTAAAGAATATTTTTATTGTGTTGTGTTATTTTTTTTTATTTACTTCTCATTTCACTTTTTCTTTTGTTTTCAATGTATACAAGAAAAAAAAATATTATAATCTGTATATTAAAATTATTAGATATTGTAACAAAACTACCTTGATATCCCAATTCATTTGCATATATCATAAAATTGATAAAATAAGGAAAGAAAAATGTTAGACAATTTCTTAGGCTCGAACTCGTGGTAAAATTTTAAGTCGTATCGTTTACCAACAACTTTACCAAATTTGCCATAAAGTTGTTTTAAATGGTACTTCTTATCTTGTATTATATTCTCTTCTTCAAAAAAGCTGTTTTACCTATTATCCCGAGATGATAATTTGGTTCTAACGGTACTTGGGAAAGTCCATTAAAGGGTAAGTCTGCATATCATCGGAGATTGAAAGTGTCAACGACTATTATAGTATAATTTCTAATAAAAATGTGTACCATCGTAGTGGTTAAATTGGTAAATCAGGGTCACTGTAACCTCTTATGAAATGCACTCACAGGTTCGAAACCGACGCTCATACATGACATAGTGATGATGTTATTATTTTTTTTTTCTTTTTCTTTTGTCTGTCTTTTGTATGATCGTTTGAAAATACTTTGTTCTTCCCAATTTCTTTTTCTATTTTTTTTGTTATTTGTTTCTTGTTCCCCTCGGTTTAAAGCAAACTGCTACATGTCAAGTGATTAATTAATTAATTAAATTTAGCAATTTAAAAATCAAACTATTTTAAACGCACTACGATTACGAAATATTTATATCTTGAATATATGGATCAATATATAACATACTTAACTTCATTATATTTTTACATTTATGATGATGTCTAACTGTACACATAGAGGATATTTGTTTGTTTTGCATGTAAGATTGAAATATAATTTCACTGAGTGAACACCAGATGCAATATTTTCACGAGTGGCGTAGCCACGAGTGAAAATATAATAGCTGGTGTTCACGAATGAAATATATTTCAATCTTATATGTAAAACAAATAAATTTTCTTTTTATTTCATGCTTTTTAAGTGATTTTAAGTATTTTTCACTGATTTTGCCGCGTAACGTCGCGCATTCTCCTTTGTGACGTCATCACATCATGACGTCACATTATCAATTTTGAAATATAGTTCTGTTAAATTTCTCTAATGTTTATACATTTTTTAACATGATGTATGGTTACATCGACTTTCTTTTCCTAAAGAATCACAATTTACGTATGACGGCATTTATTTCTGCCTGTTATTCCATTTAGTTATGATTTTCTTTTCATCCGCATTCGGATATAGTCCGGCTACAGTGAAAATTATATTTTATAAATTTCACTAGTGGTTTATCAGAATATAATCATCTGATATATTACTATAAAACACGGGAAAGCATGAAATAAAAGTGCATATCAAGCCGTGTCCAAAAAAACAACAACATTGAGGCATCAATGATGGAATTCGGTAGTTTCATATAATATAACCGGTTTATTTGTTATAAGTCGATATTACTAGTAATACATGTATCATACAAATACTGTACATCTTTTATGAATATTTCAACATAAATCGTTTACCATTTAAGTAGTAATTTTATATGATACCAGATCTTCAATATATGGATCCAAGTAAGTCATGAATGGAACCAGATGCTATTATATGAAACCGAATTATCAATATATTAAATCAATTTTACAATATATGAAACCAGTTTATCAATATATGTAACCGAAGTAGCAATATAAAAGTTGATTTTCACATTATATGATACCAGTTCTTCAATATATGATACCAAAGTAGCAATATATTGAACCAAAATGTCATTATATTGACGGGACTTTTTTACAGGCTGTATTCTATCCTTGCACCGGTATTACAGTCCTTGTTTAAAGAACATCGTGCTTCACTTACTGCATACTGACTGCATACTATAAGGAAAAAATATTTGAAATTAACGTCACATTCACTTAAAATGGGCTGGGCAGGCAAAACTTATCGTTATATATGTAGGAGTTGTATGTCATAATTTAAGCTATTGAGTCGTACTGACCATTAACAAAAACATGTTTAAAAAATAAGTTCATCTCGACCTTTACCTTTGATCAAAAATAGGCAGTGCCAGAAGGACACATCAAGGTTAATCTACTGACAAAGTTAAAAAATAACTTGTCAAATAATAATTGATTTCATGAAAAAGTTTATGCATTGTAACCCAGTGACCTCGGTCTTTGACTTGTTGACTTGAAAATAGGCTATTTTGGTTCCATATAATGACAATTGCTATCATAGAATGTAACATCAACTTATATACTAGCTGCTACTTTGGTTCGATACATTAATAAAATGGTTCCATATGTTGTAAAAAAGACTTAATATAATGATAATTCGGTTTCATATAAGGGCATATTGAATATCTGGTATCATATAATGTGACAATTAACTTATATATTGATACTTTGGCTCCATACATTGATAAAATGGTTTCATATATTGTAAAAATGAATTAATATATTGATAATTCGGTTTCATATAAGGACACCTCGTTCCATATATTGTTACTTTGGATCCATATATTGAATAATTTGTATCATATAGTGTAATAACCAACTCATACATTGATACTTTGGTTCCATACATTGATAAAATGGTTTCATATATTGTAAAAATGAATAAATATATTGATAATTTGGTTTCATATAAGAACACCTTGTTCCATACGTTGTTACTTTGATTTTTTCTTTAGATATGTCGTTTAAATAACAATAATTATCTTTAAAACTTCATTAAATGCCGTTTTATTGTTAAAAAAACATTTTTACAACATTAAAATTTTTGGCTGCTAGGCCGCCAGGCCGCTAGGCCGCCAACTTCACAAAAATGACAAAATTAAAAAAATCTCTGAAAGTGATTTTTTCTTTAGATATATCGTTTAAATAACAATAATTATCTTTAAAACTTCATTAAATGCCGTTTTATTGTTAAAAAAACATTTTTACAACATTAAAATTTTTGGCTGCTAGGCCGCCAGGCCGCTAGGCCGCCAACTTCACAAAAATGACAAAATTAAAAAAATCTCTGAAAGTGATTTTTTCTTTAGATATATCGTTTAAATAACAATAATTATCTTTAAAACTTCATTAAATGCCGTTTTATTGTTAAAAAAAAACATTTTTACAACATTAAAATTTTTGGCTGCTAGGCCGCCAGGCCGCTAGGCCGCCAACTTCACAAAAATGACAAAATTAAAAAAATCTCTGAAAGTGATTTTTTCTTTAGATATATCGTTTAAATAACAATAATTATCTTTAAAACTTCATTAAATGCCGTTTTATTGTTAAAAAAACATTTCTAGAACATTAAAATTTTTGGCCGCCAGGCCGCCAGGCCGCTAGGCCGCCAACTTCACGCCGCTAGGCCGCCAGGCCGCTGGGCCGCCAACTTCACGCCGCTAGGCCGCCAGGCCGCTAGGCCGCCAACTTCACGCCGCCAGGCCGTTAGGCCGCCAGGCCGCCAACTTCACGCCGCCAGGCCGCCAGGCCGCCAACTTCACACATCTGTGCAAGAATATCAATTTTTTACTGTCGATGATTAGTTTTGACTTGAAATACTGCGCTAAGAGGTATAACTGTGTATATTTTATAATCGAATTTATGTTAATAGTGATTACTTTCTTAAAATGTAATGTGAATACAGGTAAATCATAGGTGGTTGTATAAAGTAAGTCTGAAAGACAGCTTGATATATTTATATTGTGATATAGGCGTACAGTTTTAAATAAGTAATTAAAAAATAATAACAACGTAAAAAACGCATGTTATTTACAGAAGCTGATAAAACTAAATGGATAATGTAACTGTCTCGTTTCATAAAAAATGTTATGAATATTTGTATTTTGTTGTAAAATATTGCTTATAAAATATGAGATTGATATAATTTAGTTTATCTCCCTTATACCAGCTTGTTATCAATCGATACGTATATGTTAGTGTTTATTAAAAATAAATTGAACAAGAACGGCGCAGCTGTTCGACCAATTTTAATGTTAAGACCTACTCTTTTTTGTCGTATATTTTAATGGAAATGGCATGGTGCTTGCAAAAGTGTTCACACGGAAATGAAACAAACTTTAAAACACTGTTTTGTCTCGATTTGTATTGTGTTTTACGGCATTGTAATTTATGACAAAAACTGATATTTTGGTGGAATGATTGCTTATTAAGTACCTTCATGGCATATTCGTGCTTCACCAAATAAAAAGGACGCGCCAACATCTTAATGTCCAATGTCAATGGCGATGAAAACCAACAAAAGACCAAAAAACTACATCAGCGTTGTTGTTCCTGAAATCTTATAAAACTTCTAACTTTTGTATATAGAAACGCAAGAAAAAGGCTTTTCATTTTTTTAGTGTTATTATAAATTATTATACAAGTATATTATAGTTATGTTTTACTTTTCTAAATTTGTATCAGGTTGAATGATTGTTATACTAAATAATTTATTTTTTTCTCTAGATTTCTTTTTTTATTTGTATGATATAACAACATGGTATGTACTTCTTTTAGACACATTCAAAATGTTGAGTTGGAGACAAGATGTTGCCAGATGGTTCCATTTTAATTTATTAGGTAGACAATAATGTATTCGTATATCCGGCGCTTGCAGCATTTGCAGAAGTAAAATGTGGCGTACCCCAAGGCTCCCTTCTTTGTCCACTGCTCTTTTTGACTGAGGTAACAATGACAGGTGTTGTAAAAACAAACTTTTACTGCAGCAGATGATTTTGTTAGTTTCTAGTAAAAAAGATGTGAAACTGCATGTTTGATAACAAAAGACATAAAACAAGTTAGTAACTGGTTAGTTGATTGCAAACCACAATAATATATAATAACAAATTTTCATTACATCAAGGGACAACAAAATCAATTCTATTTGGGTCTAAAATCAGTTTTAAAATGGAATCAAATCTTAATATCTGTATTTTATTATAATATTTGTAATGGTACCCTTTTCAAGTAGACTGAGTCGGTCAAATATTTAGGAGACATTAAAGACAAAAGTTTGAGCTTTGACACTATGGTAACATCAGTCACATTAAAAAGCAATTGCAATAGAAAATAAACGTTTGTATACCAAGAAAAATGTTAGTAAGGCGTTTTAGTTCAATGTCATTTGACTATGCAGCAAAGAATTGTAATCATTGTTTTCGCTGTGTTTCAAACTGTTACGGTAATTTTGACCGTATTTTACATAAGAATTATATAGCATGGACTGAGATACACGGGAGTTAAGTGATCATGATATTCTTGTTTTATTTGTAAAAGTTACCTCTTGTCACAAGGTGTTATTATGTGATCGAAGACATACTCATGATAATAGCTTAATAATATTAAATAAATGAGTGGTACGCTGTAGACAAATAATTTTATTAATGTAATGAATTATATTTATTTTCTCTTTTATATTGTATGTTGTTGAATTTTCTAGTCAGTATATTGGACATGTGGATGTATTATGTTCTTATGAATGTATTATAGATTTGTGACAAACCTTAAATTAATATCCCAACTTTAGCATCTTATGTAGAAAATTGCTTTATAATTTTATAATTATTTTGGCGTCTTTTGTTTCTGCTTTGTTTGTTTTTTTCCCGGGCGTTGTAATTCTTTCTCGAATGTCAGGTCATATTAAACGGGTTTCTTTTAAGGTTATAAAATATATAAGATATTGATAGTTATCCTTTCAAGGATTTTGTAATAACAGTTCTGTACGCCATAGTTTAAGTTTTGGTCTTTGTTCTATAATTCGCGCCTTGTGCCTTTATTGTTCAACCAACTCACGTGGTCAATATCGTTCAATGATTCAATGGCCGTATGACGTCATATCATTCGGACATGTTGTCATATTTGTAATGATTTAACGTCGTGTATTTTATTATAAATAAAGTATATCTGAAAATGTATATTACTACGATGCTGAAATTTTTAAATCCGAAGAAAATATAAGCGATCATTATCGTTAATTTATAAAATACAATTATGGAATAACAAGAAAGTAAATTTTGAGTTATCTAACGATCTTGAAGCAAACAGGAACACAACGTGTACATACTTGCTATTTTTTGCATGTACATCCTTCATTTATTGACATATGTCTTTTAATATTTTGTGGGTATAATATTTACGTAGTCTCCTATCTTTGAGTGATGTTTTTAAAAGGACATCCTTTATTTATTGACATATGTCTTTTAATAACTTTATATTTAAAGAAATTGATAACTATTCAAATACTGTACAATATTATAGTATAAATTAGATGGTTGAATGAACGGAAGCTCGAAACACTTCATGATCTTCAGAATGCATTGTTCAGAATCATTCGTACAATTCCAAGTGACTTTAACAGAACCACTATTAGAAAGTTGGTTGACCGCCACATGCGATACATCGAATGTAATGGTGAATACTTTGAAAAGTTGTGAAAACGTTTACCGTGCACCGTTACAGCTGTGGTTGCATTTTTATTGCTCGTAAAGCCGAATTTGCTATTTTCGTCATAATTTGTTTTAATTGTCAATAGAGGAATGATTGATGCAAAGTATTTTGTTGTTTTTATTGTTCTTATGCAACCTACTTATAACATATTCCACCAGTGCACTAATATATTGGTCAAGCCTCGTAATATAATCAAGTACGTTATCACAGTTTCTTTTATAAAATCGGTTGATATTTCAAGTTGATATCACAGTCTTTATCAGATAAATTTAAATTAAAAGACATTATGACTGTCTTTATTAGATCGATTGATACCTTAAAATGAATATACATGAATATAAAATATGTAAAATCATTAATTCTTCGCCTGTTATCTGTCCAGTGGAAGCTTGACGTCTGGGGAAGAACTGAACAAATGTATAATTTCAGTGCTTAACTTAAATACACTAGTATACAAAAAAATCCGTCGACCTTTGCAGATGAAAAGGTGCTGTAAAAGTTTACTACATCTAAATTAACGGGCAATTACAATCCCAAGTTCGACAAATAACATTTGGCAATACATAGACACAGACAATGTTTTTTCAACAGCTTTATATTCTAGAAGTCATAGATAGTCGTTATTAGTTACCACACAACAATCATACACAGACAAAGACAGTATATATACTTTTAGGTGTTTAATGAAGAAGCATACAATACACAATTTATTTACAGTTTTCACATAGTAATTGTACAACATAAACCAAAGAAAGTATATATTTGTCAGAACCATACAAAATACAACTGCTTTACAAGTCTCACATACTATAAAAGTATATATTTTTCTATGCATATAATGCAGATGCATATATTGATATGCAATTGTTTCACATTTTTCACACAACAATTATTCAAAATGAAAGTATGTATTTGTCTAGGCATTTAATGTAGAAGCATAAAATAAAGATGCATTGTGTACATTTGTTTTACAGTTTTTTACACAGTAATCATACATGATGAACGATGAAATTTAATGTTTGTTAGCACATTTGATGTAGAAAATAATACAATTGTTTTACAATTTTTACAAAACAAACATTCACTATGAAAGTACATATTGGTCTATGCGATTAACGTAGAACCATACAATATACAACTGGTATACATATCATAAACGCTGAAAATATATGAGCCGCATCACGACAAAACCAACATAGTGGGTTGCGACCAGCATGGATCCTGACCAGCCTGCGCATCCACGCAGTCTGATCAGGATCCATGCTGTTCGCTTACCAAGTGTATTACAAGATGAGAAACTGATAGCGAACAGCATGGATCCTGATCAGACTGCGCCATACAAAATACAATACGAAATTCTCAAATCTTCAAAAATAATGGGTACTTCAATGTTATGTTGATTAAATGTTTAAAGATACCATCCTAGACAGTGGTTGTTTGCATTCCTTTAATCGCTGCAAAAATCATGCATTTTGCCCCATTTGTTTTATAAAACATCTCTTAAGTTCCCGCTTTCATGGGTATGGGTCATGTTCTCAAAATCCTCGAAAAAAACTGGAAATTATCCCCTATCGCTACCCTTGTATAACTAAAACTAAAGAGGTATAATAAAAATCATCTAATATTATTGTTGTTATGAATACTAAATGTAGAAATTGACTTTTAATTATATTTTTGGGGGATGTTACAGGGACAGGAGGGAGGGGAGGGGATAGCGGTAAGGGATAATATCAGATCAAAACGTATCATTCATGTGGTCTACCTTTGGCTACCTAACATCTTTTCTAACTTCCGACACTATATTTTATATGGCCCGTGGGCTATTAAACTACATGTATAATAGGTTTGGCCCAGTTGATCAGTTAATTTATTTGTATCATAGTTTGGGGACCTTTCTGTTGAAAAAGTGTCAGAGTTAAATCGTACAGTGCGGTAACTGGAGTGCAGGTATCAGTTACCCGCACTCCAGATAATGTCCGTTGATTTGTTCATTTTTGCTGGGGTTTACATATTGTGACGGCAGAGAAAGGGACAGACCTGGGGTAATCATTAATTGTAATCATTGATTTTTTAATTGATTACATGATTACACTGTAATCATCATGTAATTGATTACCTAGCCCAAAATTGATTAATGTAATTGTAATTAATCAATTACAGCTAAAATTCTGTCAGTAATCATGATTACAATTTGATTGATATTGATTACTTTCAGATTTAACAGGAAACTATTTTAATTCAAATGATGCCATTATTTTACATAATACAGTGTAACTTTTGTTTTACATTTATACAGTAAAAGCCCTTAATTAAGACCATCATCTGGGCTGGACCAACATGGTCTTAATTGTGGGGTGGTCTTAACTGTGAACATTCTTATCATTGCTTACATACTTTATGACAATGGTCTGTTTTAGTCATTTTGTTTGAAAAAAAAACAACAGTATGTATCTTAAGCTACGGAAGACGGACAAAACCCCACCAGTTAAAACCCCACCACTCAAAATTTTATAGAGTGGACAAAACCCCACCACTAAATTTTATAGAGTGGACAAAACCCCACCACTAAATTTCACAGAGTGGACAAAACCCCACCACTTATTGGGCAAGATTTGATGAAGTATAATATATATAATATACACATTTTTTTCACATTTTATTTTTTAATTTCAATATAACGTTTGTGTAATATAAGAATGAACAATTTTATTAACAATGCATGTACATCTTGCATGTGCAATATGCAAAAAAGGTGTAACAAACTGTACACAAAAAACTTAATCCTAATCTCTGAAGAACAAAACAGATTATTTATTGATGTTTTGATTGCAAAAAGGTGTTACAAACTGTAACTTCTTATTGATGAGTTGTTCACACATTATTTTGAGTTTCTGCTGATGCACAATTGTTCGTTTTTTAACTTGTTTACAAGAAAGTTTTGTCCACTCTATAAAACTGAAGTGGTGGGGTTTTGTCCACTCTGTAAAATTTAGTGGTGGGGTTTTGTCCACTCTATGAAATGTAGTGGTGGGGTTTTGTCCACTCTATAAAATTTTGAGTGGTGGGGCTTTAACTGGTGGGGTTTTGTCCTACATTCTAAGCTACAAGCGCAATATAAAAGACACTATAAATGTATGTTTTGATATCTGATGAAAGGAAAACATATAATGATATTTCTGAAAAAAATTTAACTTGAAATTCTCTTTGGTCAGATTTCAATATCAATTATCATATGATGTACATAAATCACCTATCAAATAAAAATTAATTCTTCACAAAAAATAAATTTGCTAGAAGCAACATTAAACCACTCTAAAATTTACCTTCTCACCTTATATCATACAATAACCCAATAATAACAGTTTTTCACACCTTGTGAAATTAAGTGTCATGCAAAGCATTCAATCAGATAATAACAACAAATTTAAGATCTTGATATGTGTTGATTTTAATATCAGTGGTCTCAATAGTCGAGTTAAATTAAGAATAAAGCAAACAAGTTGGACTGAATTAGGTAGTCTTAAAAGTGGATAAGCGTTTATTCTTAATTCTAGATCATGTAACAATTGACACAAAGAACCTTGTAAAAAATAGTCTTATTAAGGGGGTGGTCTATATTCAGGTATGGTCATTAGTAGGGATTCTACTTTACATTGAATGTAATCAATTATCAATCAATTACTCTCTAAGAGTAATTGTAATTCAATTGATTACAGAGGTAAGTCTGAGTAATCAATTGTAATCAATTACAATAGAATCAGAAAGTAATTGTAATTAAATCAATTACTGATCAATGTAAAATTCCCCCGGTCTGTAAAGGGAAAAAGGGGGAAATATCAAATTTTTAAAGCTCGTTCATTGGTTTTATTTTTTCTGGGGTTTTGTATTTGACAAAAAGGAAGTGCTGTATGGGTTTTCTTGATACAAAAGGAAAAAACCCAAAAAATCGGGAATCTGATTTATACTTGGGGGGTAGCCCCCCCTACAAAAACAAGCCTCGTGTTTTGGTGCTCTTTTTTTAAAAATAGAAGGGAACCAAAAAATTTTCGTTTTTTGAACTTTATTAGAATTAATCGCGCAATGGGGGTTTAGATATTGGGGCTTTATGTATATTTTGCCCCCTTTTTAAAAAATTAAAATTATCAGTTTTTTAAGGGTGAAAAATAACCCCATAAAAATTTATTAAGTTTACGTTTGATTTATACATTAAATATTTTCTTTATTTTGGTTTCTTTTTCCCCCCTTTTTTCCAAAACTTTTTTTATCGTAAAAAGTTTTTTTTGTTTAAAAAAGGAAACA